>NC_133323.1:2092048-2093580 GCF_012295235.1 Primulina huaijiensis | reverse complement strand
TATATATGTGTGTGTGTGTGTGTGTATTTGAAAATGAAATAAATTAGAGAAATGAAATATTTGGTAATATTTAAAATATATAGGTTGAAAATGAAATAAATTAAAGAAATAGAGTATTTCTTAATATTTAAAGGAAATGGGTTGAAAATGAAATAAATTAAAGAAATAGAGTATTTGGTAATATTTAGAGGATATGGATTGGAGAAAGTTTTTGAAAATACATATCATGAATCTCTATTTTAGAGGATAGAGGATGAAAAATAGAAGATATGGGTTGGAGATGGCCTTACATCCTTGTATGTTCCACACATACTTTCTCTTCATTTCATTTTTGTATATTCCACGTGTGCAACACACATACATATCTTCTAAAAATTGAAATATAGCTAGTCTTCCAATGCTTATATTTATATTAGCTAACCTCCTACCAGATCGTGCGTGAAAATAGAAAGCTGTATTTTCACAAAGGAATTCGGGGTTCGTGTATTCAACAATCTTTCTCCGAACAATTCAAAGACGACGCTGCATTGTCAATCGAAGGATGTCAATCTAGGCTATCACATGCTTTATAGGAACAAAGGATTTAACTGGAGATTCTGTGAACACTATTTTTATAAAACTTTATTCTTCTGTCATTTTTGGTTGGACGAAAAAATAGAGTTTCCAATGTCTTTAATACTAATTTGGTGTGTAAGCGCAAGCATACTAGGCAATGTCACCGAGGAGCGAGAGGCGACAGTATTTACATTAGCTCCACTTAATTCGTATTTTTTCAATGTTTTTGGTAATTCATTGTATCCCAAGTCTCTTCGATTATGTGCATTTGGGGACTCTTCCAAAGATTTAAGTGAGATATAAATTAATATTGATAATCAAAACATATATTTTTCGAAAAAGTAATCAATGATCATATGAATTGATGATGTTTTTTATTGTTAGCAAATAATTGGTTACATAATATGCATTGATTATTAGGTCTTAAAAAATATAATGATAAAACAACATCCACCACTTAGACTCACGGAATGGACGATGAAGAATGCGAACATAAATTGAAAGATAACGATGATATAATTATTCTTTAACTCTAATTATTGTAAAATTTGAGTCAAACGTCGGATGATTATAAAAAATCAATCATTCAGAAGATTCACACACGTGATTATAGATAGATTAATTAACTAACTAATATGTATGTAAGCCACAGTAAGAAATGCTATAATTTATATTCTTTATATAATCACTCTCAACATGATTATTAATCAAATATTTAAAATTTTAAAATTACTGTGTAGAATTTCATTTGCATCTTCAAATACTCTGGTACATTTCCATGAAGGGAAAACAACATTTTGCCTCTCAAGAGTCTCTGAGTTGGTGAACGTTTTTGGTCAAAAATCAATGGATTCTCCTACAAACACTTTCATTATTTAAAATTTTTTTAATAAAAATAATTTTTCCTTATGTCGATAAATCTTTTTTTTTTTAATATTGTAGCATAATAAAAAATATATGAGTTTAATAACGAAGGG